>NC_061529.1:21897500-21905000 GCF_022379125.1 Scophthalmus maximus | reverse complement strand
CCGTCTTTCACACGTCGCTCTCGCTCTCTCTCTCTCTCTTTCTCTCTCTCTCTCTCTCTCTCTCTCTCTCTCCGCTGCTTGTTTAAGCCTCTCTCTATCAGTGGAAGTGCGGTCTGGCCCTTTGCCTGTGTTTTCTTTGGCTCACATCTTCTTTTTCAGTCTCTCTCACACACACACACACACACACACACACACACACACACACTCTCTCTCTCTCTCTCTCTCTCTTTCACACTAGCAGCACAACCTGTTTCGACAAGTGTGAGTGAAAAAGAAATGTGTTCTGCTGTGGAGAACAAAAACGGCGTGATATAATTTTTAAAATCTCTTTCTTTAAATGATGTGATAATTTTAGACATATTTTGATGTCTGAAGTTGTGTCACTACTAAGAAAAAACATATCTGATCATGTATATGTCACAGTGTTTAAGAATGTACCCAGGGCTGCGACTGTGGATTATTTTCGTGATCAATCGATTTGTTTATTTGGTCCATAAAATGTCGCTGAATTGTTAAAAAATGACGATCGGGTTAGTTTTGTTTTGTCCGCACACAAAAGCTATTCAGTTTACTGTCATAGTGGAGCAAAGACACCAGAAAATATTCACAATGAAGAAGCTGAAATCAGATAATTTTCACCTTTTTTAATAAAAACGACTTGAACCGATTAATCGATTATCAAAATAGTTGGCGATTAATTTAGTAATCCATTAGTAATCGATGAATCGATTAACTATTGCAGCTCTAAATATAACATTATAGAGATGCCAGCAGTGTGTGTGTGTGTGTGTGTGTGTGTGTGTGTGCGAGTGTGTGTGAGAGTGAGTGTGTGTGAGTGTGTGTGAGTGTGTGTGTGTGTGTCCTAAAGCAGCAGCCACACGGAGGAGAGACGATACCCACTGACATCCATCCCTCCATCCTTCAGCCGCTCTTCTCTTCTCCTCCGTGTGTTTTTCCCCCCGTCCTGTTTCAGTTTCACGCGGTATAAAACTCTCATTACCGACTGATTCCCGTTTTTCGCTATGATTCAATTTGCCATAATTACTGTTGCTGTCACTAATAAAAAAGAATTAAAAAAGGGAAAGAGAGGGAACGGCTAGAAATCCGGAGCGAAGGTCAACTGGCAGTTAGCGGCGTTCATTTTCATCTCACTGTATTCATCTGGGGCGGCTAATGGCCCAATTTTCTCCCCCTCACTCCTCAATAAATATTGCCAGAATTACAGGTTAAATAGCTAAATGAAATCACAGCCATTACAGATGGCGAGGAGGGGGGCGGAGAGGGAGTCCAATATGTAGAATTACAGATGAGGCGCAGGTCTCTCCTGAAAGTGTGCGGTTAATGCAGCGAGGGTGCTGGAAAGGCGCCGTCAAATGATCGCGTCAGATGATCGCAGAGAGGATTTTTCTGCGAGGGGAAGACAAACAAGAGGATGAGACGTGGATGCTTTTACATTCCACCTCCACAGTTACTGTAGTGATTTACTTCCAGCTTTATCGCCCTTTTGATCGCGGAGATGAACTGTAAACTCAATTCCAACTCAAGGGCTCCAGATTGAAACTGCTTTGAGCTTTAGCATCAGCCCATCGCCTCCACACGTTAACCAGCCAGCAGATGGATTATCACTGGGCAAGGTGGGTACGTATACGTGTGTATACAAACCCTGGCGATCGAGAGATGGGGAGGGAAGGAAAGGGGCTTTGACATTCTTATATTAAGCGTTTGAAAGAAAGGCTCAGCTGATCATGACTGAATCTGAATGATTTCAGCTCTTTGGAGGAGGAAGAAGAGATCCTCCATCCCTCACTCTGCCGCAGTGTGTAGTTTAAGTTAGGAGGTGCAGCGCATTCCACAACAAACTACTGCAGCAGGCGTGCGTGCATTCATGTGTGTGTGTGTGTGTGTGTGTGTGTGTGTGTGTCTGTCTGTGCCCTGTTAACAAATTAGAGGGATTACCAGAAGAGAGTGCCAGAGCATAGCAGCTAATCCCACAGACTGGCCCACACCACTGCACCAGGGAAGTGTGTGTGTGTGTGTGTGTGTGTGTGTGTGTGTGTGTGTGTGTGTGTCTCTTCGGCATGAAGGGGGCATCTAATATCACACAGCCTGGTGCAAGTGGTCTCCCAAATCCTGGACACACACACACACACACACACACACACACACACACACAGGGAGCATGCATCTGGTTCATGTCACCGCTGTGTGTGTGTGAGTGTGTGTTGATGAGAGGTTTAAGGTGCCAGTGTCACAATTCCAGGGGCCTCCGATGACCATTTTATCATAAAGTCTTTGCAACCTGAGGTTCGTGTTCGTTTCATGGAGACATGAGGGAGTGGCTTCACCTCGGTCCTGAGCTGTCTGTCACGGTTCAGCTGAGGTTCAGCAGTTATTCAGTTACAACGAAGGGAATCATCAACAGTGACAGTTTACAGTAAATAAGACTGTGACAGCATACACGAGCTGGTCTGCGTGAAAGTCAGATCTTCTTCTTCACGGCCGTCCACCTCCTCAGACGTACAGGGGACACAGTACTGCAGTTTACAGTACATCCAGACTTATACAACATATGTAGGGAAGACTTTGAAAGAATTTAGTAAAAGGAATTAAGAGTAACTTGTAATAATAAGCATATGAATACTTGTACTAACCAAAACATGTTTTGTGAGGTCACAGTGACCTTGACATTTGACCTTTGAACCGATCTGTTTCACGTGAACGTCTTTGCAAAACTTGAAGACATTCAATGTTCTTGTTACGTTGTGTGATCATGAGCGTGGGACAAACGGAGGGATGGACGGACAACTGCGGCTGTCGCACAATAAATGAGAGATGAGATTTGAATTGAAATAGGATTGGTTATGATTATCTTACGATGACTGTGTGTCAGGTGTGCATATGTGTGTGTGTGTGTGTGTGTGTGTGTGTGTGCATGTGTGCATGTGTGTGTGTGTGTGACGCAGATCCTCAGGGTTCAGTGTCCTGTGAGGATGGATCATTTGTGGTGGGACTCACAGGTTTAGTCATTGACAAGTGATGAAGAGTTGGCTCTCTCTCTCCGCAGCCACAACAAACACACACACACACACACACACACACACACACACGCACACGCACCGCCTTGAGCCTGATTTGACCGGGACAGCGGCCCAACACATTTTTGGATCCCCCATCTCTCTCCTCTACGTCTCCCTGCCCCCCCCCCCATATGAAGCTCGTCCAAATTGAACACTGCCAAGTGAGCACACACACACACACACACACACACACACACACACACCACAGCCCAATCCCAGACTATGATGTAGCAGTGCCTCTCCTGTCTGAATAAGACACATTACAATGCTGCCTGACAGTGACAGGAAGAAAGACTGTCTCCCTCTCTCTCTCTGCTGTTCCTGCATGTCTCTCTCTCTTTCTCATCAGTGAGCCACAGAGTTGAGTGCAAGCCCGGGTTCATGAATTCAACATTATGCTCCCTGATCGACTTCACCTTTTCAAATTTTCAACACAGATCTCTTGTAAATGGAACCCGCGGCAGCCATTTAAATATCCGCCTCCCCGGTCGAATGACAGGACGAGAGAAGTCACATTTGGCCCCGACTCACATTCACCCGCAGAGACAAGAGAAAGTGGAAAGAAACAGAGGTTTAGCCGAGGTGGAAAAAAGAGGTGAGGCGGGGAGGAGAGGAGGAGCGGAGGGTGAGAGTGAAGGAGTGTAGCCTGGGCTCAGAGTGTTATGGTCAGACTCCACTTGTTTATACAGAAATGGCAGCAAGAAGTAGGGGGGGGGGAGGTCGAGGACAAGAGCAGATCCAGACCAGATGGAGGTTAGAGAAGGGCACGGATGGAGGGATGGATGGAGGGATGGAGGGAGGGAGGGAGGGACGAGGGGACAGGTCTGTCTCTGAGGCCCTTATAAGGCCTGGGTGACTGGTGAGCTGCGGAAAGACGAGCAGAGACCCAGTGAGAATGTAAAGGGACACACGTGAGGCCATCACACGTGAGGCTCCCGCTGAACTCTCGGTGTTCATCGGTCAGGCAGTCGGACGACGTCTCCGTCAAGTCACACGCCGGTCCGGTTGGTCAGGGAGCGAACGCCGGCCGACGGCTGCGCGGGACCACGAACACGCTCTGACCTCCACGACCCCCGGCACCAGCCTGACCCACATCCACACCAGCTTCCTGTTTTCGTAGGGCATTGTTATTATTCCTACAGTTTAATACGCTGACTGGGTCGAACCCTCAGCCACAGCCACGATTGGTGGATGGAACATTCTAGTCAAAATACGAAGGCCTCAACTTTTTTTTCCTCTTTTCTTTTCCCTCAGAGGAAAGGAACGGAGCTCCTCAGTCCTGCTGCTGTCTCCACAATAACTGGAAGCAGGCCTGCTCCCATAACCACTCCAATCTGTTTTCATTTGCTGAGGCGCACACACACACACACACACACACACACACACAGTGTGAAGCACATTATAACAAGGAAACAGAAACGCACTGGTTTCACTCGTATTATTTCACACAGCGACGCTGCCATAGAGTCAGCAGCAAGTTAGAGTAGCGACGCGACGTGGGAGCGCCTGCCGCTTGGTGCCGGTGGTGTAGCGTCTTTTCCTGGTATTTCACTGTATGCGTTTGAAATGCATGCGGCCTAAAGGTGAAAGCTGCAAGGAGGAGGAGACGATGTGTCGGACAAAGAGGAACTAGACGAACAGGAAAGTCCTCTTTGTCATACGAGGCCATGACACTCTGCGAGGCTTGGGGGGAGAGGGGAGCGCAGGAGAAGCTCGCGTTCATACATCTCGGCGGTCGCACAGCAGCCAAAGATTACAGAGACATGAACAGAAAGTGGGGAGAGACAGATGATAAGTGAGGGCGGAGCCAGAGAAAGAATGCTTTTAACTGGTCTCCTAGACTAGAGTTCACAAAGAAATGAAGCTCTGTCTGTGGATTTCAAAAGTCCCAAAAAATGACTGTTGAGTAGTTTGCGTCCTGATTGTTTGATGTGTGACAAACTGCAAGGCTGCTCGAACATGTGTTATACGTTCACACAGCCTGCAGGTAAAGCACTGAATGGTATAATTAACCAAATATTAATGGTTCGGGCTGAGAACTTATCAAACAGCAGAGAGCAGCTTCGGGCGCAGAGAACCAACCGCCGCTGTGCAAACATGCATCTAACCGTTCTGCCGTTGCAGTGCCTGTCCACTCCTGCACACGCCTCTGACTCCGACCTCGCAAAACACGCAACACGACGCTGTCGTTGACCAAACATCTGCTATTTGAGTCTGTGACATAGGAAGACAGAACTGTAATCCAGTCGGTTGGGTGGTCTACGTGTAGAGGG
Organism: Scophthalmus maximus; assembly: GCF_022379125.1. Lineage (NCBI taxonomy): Eukaryota > Metazoa > Chordata > Actinopteri > Pleuronectiformes > Scophthalmidae > Scophthalmus > Scophthalmus maximus. The sequence continues at coordinate 21,899,650 of NC_061529.1, read as the reverse complement.
CTTCTGTGCAGCATGACAGACATCGAAGTTTGTGGAACACACACACACACACACACACACACACACACACACACACACACACATGCATAGAGTAGCTAGAAGCAGTGCTGGAGGTTCCAGCCCATTCCGCTGCTCATTAGATCAAGACTGAACGTCTAGGTCGACACAAGAAGTGTCCTCCTCCTGAGACTCCTCACCGCAGCCTGGCAGCCGGCTGGTGCCGCGCTGGCAGTCATGACAGAGGTCCAGGCCGGCACGGCAGCCATCGACCAATCACAACTGGGCGGAAGGGTGGACTCATCCCTCAGGTGCTAGGGGTGGGGGGACGTACGGGGCTCCAGCGTTCCGAAGCATCTTGATGACATAATAACGCACTGCGGGGTCTGGGAGGGTGAAAACAACGGAGGAGCCCCGTGGTGATTAAACGGCCGTGGAAAACACTGCAATTTCCTGCCCGGTCCCCTTTATCTGCAAACCTTCAAGTGGAGCCAAAGGAGCATTCAAGGGATCTCGTGGCCGGGAATGTTGCAAAGTGGGCCAAAAAATGGAGCTGTGTGTGATGCACGGGCATTCTTGGCCAGGGAATACGGGAGAACATGCAAAGACGTGAACAATCACTGGAATCCAATATTCCTTTTTTCACGAATGTAACGAGCAGGTTATTAGAAACTTTCTATTTGAAAAACTCTACTGCCTGTAAGATCCTGCAGAGGAATCTCTAATCTGCCACCAGCTATTGGTAGCCAACAGGTAGAAAAAGATTGTTCCCACATGGTGCCCAAAAGGCATAGACACGTGCTCTAACTAACTAAAGAGATATCATCCCAATTCATTACTCGCTCTCCTTTGGAATAGGAAAGGGGCTGCTTTCTCAAGAAAAAAAACCTATTGATTTGTTAACAGATGGAGAAAAGCGAGGCGGCGGCGGCGGCGGCAGCAGCCCAGCACCTCTCTCCTCCGGCCCCTTCGTTTTCTTATCTGTGATGTTGCCCGGAGAAATCAATAGAACAACTGTAAGCCAGCAAGCTTTGTTTATCTCTTCCTCCAAGTGAATAATTCAGGGGTGTCAGCAGGGGCGAGACGACGCTTTGATACGAAACCAAAGGGTTTGTTGTCGAACTATATGAGCGCTCACAGCAATGTCTGCTAAAGGAGAAAAGGCTGGTCAAGCTGCAGCGGTGGCACATGGTGCAGGTGCAAAAAGGTTAGAAGACGTGGTAAAGGGCTCTAATCGAAGCTCCTGGATGTCAAGGGGCAGCGACTGTGTGCCAGACTTGATTGGAAACGTCCGGGACGAGGTGGAAAAGGCCTCTAATAAGTGGACTCATTCAGGCCCAGTGTTAATAAAAGTGTCGAGGCAGTGCCGGATGGCCACACTTGGAGGTGAAAATAAATGTGGCATCATGGAGTGGATGAGATCCTGTGATGGGTGTAGCACTCATTTCCTGTTCTGCTGGGTAAAGCTGCCTACTGCTGCAAGCTGCAGCGGAGCCGCGGGGAGCTGCAGTGACCAGGTAGTAATAGTAATACTGCTGTTTCCATGACATGACACAGACAGGAAGGGGGGTTGAATACTTCTTGTCGAAATAGACCCAGTGTGCAGCCTGAGCAGTGTTCTGTGGACCCGGCGGGGCGGAGACCTTCCTAAACAAGGGGATCAACATGTATTTGTCAGGCTGCGCCGCCCTCGGCTGCGCGCGCGGACGACAGGGCAACAGAACCCCAGTGTCCCACCTTCGCCGCGGACGCGCAAACATGCTCGGCCCCCTTGTAATTGAGGCTTAAATCCCCCTCCTCGCGCCCCCACGACGTGCCCTCGCCCTCCACCACACACGGGGCCCCCTAATCCCTCACAGTTTAACCAAGTGAGAAATTAGCTTTTGTTAAGTGGCGATTTGGCCACCGCTAAACGCCAACAGCCCATTGTGGAGGAGAGGGGAAGTCATGAAAATCCCATCCCATCCTGTCCGTGTGGATGGAGCTGGAGCTGCTGCTACTGTGCTAGAGAAATACGTCTGTCGCTCTCTCTGTTGTCCAAAGAGGCTCTGAAGCATCGACCTGTCAGCTCACTCCGTGTATTACCGAGGCGCTGTGAGTGTTTTGCTGCATATAACCACTAACCCCGCCACTCGCTGCAAACTCTGAACTTA
>NC_061529.1:21877500-21895000 GCF_022379125.1 Scophthalmus maximus | reverse complement strand
TGAAAAGTCAAAGGAGACACGCCGACACACGGAACACAGCCAACAGGAAGTTCAACTGGCTCACTCACATGTCCCCATGAGACGAGTTGTTGCTTGTGTATTTTACAACGAGCACGTTTTACGTACCGCGAGTGCAGCCATCAGTGCTCTTTAGGTCGGAGAGTCACAAAGGGTTCAGCTCTGCACTTTCTCACGTGACGCTTCTACAGACTGACAGACAGAAGTGTGAGCACTCTCTCTCTCTCAACTCAACTTCCAAATGAGGAAAGAGCACCTTTCCCCCCGTGCCACTGCAAACACAGGACACGAGGTGTCACGCAGAGCGTGACGGGTGGGACGCGCAGGGCCGAACAGAAGACCTCTCGTGAAGGAAAACAAACAAGGCCCAGGAATCCATGGCTGCCTGCGATTCACCGCCACCCTGTTGGAAATGTGAATCAGAGACCACCTCCCTTTTCAGCAGGCGCTCCCCGGTTCACTTGATTTCTGCACATCTTCCCGTAAGAGAAACACACACACACACACACGACACATTCGGAGCACCGCGCCAAAGCCACGAGCGGAAGGCCAGAGAGATTCCGATGATAAATGGCTGAAGTGTGAGAGGAGCATGGAGAAAGTCTCTAACGGGCTTTAGGCAGGTCTGTTAAAACCTGATCAGCCCCGCGGGGAATCCAAACGAGCCCGTCCTTGAGGGACAAGCTTTGAATAAATGGAAAGCTTCTAAGAATCAGCCTTTGCTCACTTAGAAAAGACGTTTCCCAAAGCTATTAAAAGCCAAAAGGCAAGGCAGACGACCTCTGAGGCCAATAAACACAATGTGAGGCACGCAGTGACTTATTCTACCACAGCGCACTAAAACAAGTAATTATGTGAGGAAACGATGAGCGGAGCAATAATATTCAGATTAATTAATTCTGAAATTGAAAAAAAATAAATGCTGTAAATCCTTGAGCACAGTGAAGTTTCAGTTCTTCATTCTTGAAATGAAGAACTGAGAGTAAACAATGGCTCCACAAATGGCCAGTGCGTGTGTGTGTGTGTGTGTGTGTGTGTGTGTGTCTGTGTGTGTGTGTAGGTGTGTGTGTAGGTGTGTGTGCGTGTCTGTGTGTGTGTGTGTGCGTGTCTGTGTGTGTGTGTGTGTGTGTGTGTTTGTGTGTGTAGGTGTGTGTGCGTGTCTGTGTATGTGTGTGTGTGTGTGTGTGTGTGTGTGTGTGTGTGTGTGTGTGTGTGTGAGTGTGTGTTTACTGAAAAGCCTCTCCTGCTACTTTCAACAATTAAAGCGGATTTCGTAAAAGTTATGTGCAGACATAGGAAGAGAGGCGCTGCATGAAAAACAAATCACACCAATCTGGACCCCCGTCATCTCCACTCTGTCTTCATCATCATTCACTCTCTCTCACACACACACACACACACACACACATGCACAGATCCTCTTCCACAATCTCGTCCCCGACGCCAGGACATCAATTTTTGCAACTTGCTGGAAATTACCATGCATGAATGCAAAAAAGGGCTGATCAGGAGTAATTAACACGGCTTCATATGCAAATTTTATTAATGCAGAACTACAAAGTCATTATGCAAATGTGGGGGTTTCGTCGAGCCTCTTGACAAATACTCCCGGCTCCAGCCATCCAGCAGCCGGGATGGATGACAAGCCGGCGAGCTCAGTGTAGACTGGAGGGATGCCTGTGTGTTGCAGTCTAGTTAGCGGATTAGCACTGGTTAGTGCTGGTGGCTAGCTGTGTGTGTGTGTGTGTGTGTGTGTGTGTGTGTGTGTGTGTGTGTGTGTGTGTGTGTGTGCATCTGTGTGTGTGTGAGTACTTGCCTACGTGTGTAAACTGTATGATTAGGGAAGTGGCTAATGGCTACACAACAGAGTAATGAACCTGAGATCCAGGGGATGGAGGGATGGAGGGAAGGGAGCGGAGGGAGGGTAAGATGATATGAATATGCATGATGTTCACTGGCTTTGATGATTAAAAAAAAAATGTAATATTTAAATGAGCGCGTGCAAAGTGATTAACGCGGCGGAGAGGCGACGGGGCGAAAATCGCAAGAAGGGGGGATTTTGAAAATGCTAAGAAGCACGCGAGACGCTGCTCTGCCTTTTTGATGCTCTATTAACGGTGAAAACTCTCTCTCTCTCTCTCTCTCTCTCTCTCGGTCTGGTCCGACTTCACCTTCATGTCTCACTGGTCTTTGCTCCTGGCGTCTGGTTTGTGTCCAGGATGCAGGATTCACAGAGGAAATGTAGAGTGACATTTAGAAGAAGTGGATGAGGTAGACACACACACACACACACACACACACACACACACACTTGTTTTACCTTATCATTCACTCCAAACCATAGGTCACAAAGTTTTGCTTCTCTGTGTTTAAAACCTTTGGATATTAGTGTCGACACCTGAGTTTATGTACAATCACCATTTTCCTTGAATATGTTTTTCTGCAAAAGCCTTCTGACTTCAGATTATTCTATCGCAGTACCTCAACACGTCTTTGACACTGGCTGAATTCTGATGAAAACCGAGAGCCACTATCTGATCACGTACGAGTCAGTGTCTTGTACCCGAGATAACAGTTGGCTGATATGAGCCTTTCACAGACGCATCAGCATCGGCATTTATTTTGTTTGCCAATATGCGTCGACATGGAACCTTTTATTTTTTACTGAATAAACAATGCAGTAAAGCAGGGCTGCAACTTACCATGATTTCCATTGTCGATTTTCTTGATTAGTCGATTCGTTGTTTGGATCATAACATGATGAAAAATAACGATTGTGTTTCTCAAACTACCAAGACGATGATTTGTTTTGTGCACACACCACAGATATTCAGTTTACTGTCACAGAGGAGCAAAGAAACCAGAAAATATTCACATTTAAGAAGCTGAAATCAGAGAATATCATTTTTTTTACCCATTTAAACTACTTAATGAATAATGGACCATCAAAAATAGTTGGTGATTCATTTAGTAGTCGATCACTGTTCATCAACTGTTGCAGCTCTACAGTAAAGATGTGTATCTTTGTTTACATTTTAACGTAAAAAGGTTTGTTAATTATTTTAGTCAAGTTCTATATATATTAGGTTGCATTTGTATTTGTGTTTTCTTTTTCTTTTGAGTTATTTATAATAAAGTTTATGGTTAAACTGTCAAACATCAGGCCCCAATAACATTTATTATTCCTTAAGGTATTATAATGACATCTTAAGAATCAAATATATATATATTTTTTTACATATATATTGGCCAAAATTTATGGAATATATTTTAATCCCTAATATCAGTATTGACATCTGCCCCCCCCCCAAAAAAAACCCCCACATTGGTCAGTTTCTTGTCATGAGCTGATAAAACAATGAGACCTTAGACCCAGCCCTGTGAACACAGCCAGTGTTACAGTCAACACACACACACACACACACACACACACACACACACGGTGTGCAATCAGTGAAACGTTGTCATTACTTCTTCACTGAGGAACTTGTCTAACACTGTTCAAGACTGAAGCAGCAAGTGAACGTTCGGGCCTATTAAAAAATGCACCATGACTGTACCGTGTGAACACACACACACACACACACACAAGCCTAGACCAATACTCGCCAAAAGCACACAGGATACAGAGGGCGAGAGAGAGAGAGAGCAGCGATACAACCCAGAGTAATTACCACTTCAAAAAAGGCCGCGCTCCATCCGAGAGGCCTCGCAGCTTTATTGAAACAACACACACACGCAAAAAAAAAGAAATAAAACAACAAGAGCAGCGGGCGGCGTAATGCCTCTAAAGTACAGGCTGTTATATCAAACACACACTCACACACTCACACACACACACACACACACACACACACACTGCGCCACAGCTCTTTGTTACGTGTGTGCACTTTCACTTGGAACATAAATAAGCATATGGTTAATATCTTAGGGACACGCCACTGTGCTCGGGCATTTTTTATTCAAGTGTGTGTGTGTGTGTGTGCGTACATGCGTGTATGCGCAAAATCGTTTAATTCTGTATTTTATGTCTAACTCTGCACATTGTCACATTGTGTGTATCAATTATTCTTTTATCCGTCTGATAATCAATTGAAGATATTTGTGTGTGTGTGTGTGAGAGAACTGTGCTGAGAGGGAGCATCACCCTGTGGTGGTCATCATAATGTCCAGGAGGCCTGATTACATAACAAGTGCAGTAGAAAAAAGGGGGATGAAGCTGAGAGCTTCTGTTGGAACAGAAATTTGTCTCATGACAAAAATCACTTCAGCTATGACTGAACATAAAGTTGCTATAAGTCCAGGTGGTGACAATGCACTAAAATATCCACATGTAGAAGACATGACGTCCTTCTTCTCAAATGGTATGTAGGCCAACATTCGCTGCAGCTGCGTCGAGGATACGGTGAAATAATCTTTATTTTCATTTGAATTTGAATCAGTAGCAATCATGTGCATGACATGAACCACAGGGACTTTACTCTTCGTACGTCTGCAGCGTAACAACAACGCCATCCTATCTTAGCGGATTTGACCGGATTTGTTCCTTGTGTGTGAGGAGCGGCCTTTTTCACCAGCCGAGGGACAATCTGTGCTTGTGCTGCAGCAACAAGAACAGCTACAACAAAACGCACGTGTGTGTGTGTGTGTGTGTGTGTGTGTGTGTGTGTTCCATTTGACATGGGGAACAAATGGAAGTGAAAAAAGATTGAGGATAAAGGAGTCGTTTGAGCTGCTGGGAGCCAATCGTGAAGTGTTGTCGTCACTCGTGTTCCGAGCTGACATTCAAACTCCCCGATCACTTTTGCCCCCCCCCTCCCCCCCACCAGGTAATGAAAGGTGTAGATTTTTACACAATCTACAGGAGGAAAAAAAAAGCTCACTCTGACTTACAAAGAGAAAAAAAACTCCACCTGCCATATTTCAATCCCCCGGTGATTATGAGCCGGGCCGAGCGCGTTCGCGCCAAATTAAACTGCGGCTCCATTAATAAACCCCTCTGTCCCCTCTGCGCGTTAATAAGGTGCTCGTTGGACATATTTCATGTGGAAATTTGTGAAACACCGAGGGTAATTCCGGAACATAAAATGTTATTGCGGCAATATAGTTTACAGTCGCTTGCCGCGCGCGTCCATTTGAGCCGCTAATATGTTTTTGCTTTTTAATGTGAAAATTATTGCGCGTTCTGTTATGAAGAAATATCGGCGCAATTACAATTTGAGGCGTTTCCGGCGCCGCGCGTGTGGAGTCGATTCCGCAGGAGGGTTTACAATTGGATAGATTGCAAAGCATTTAGGCACGGGAGGAGAAACACTGGTGCACATGAATATGAATGATATCCGACCCAATGCTGTGGCCGGTGCCGATCGGTTAGTGCCCGCGTGTCTGAGCTCAGAGGTTCAGGTGGCCGCCTGACACGGGCCCCGGTGAAATATTGATGAAGTTCAGGCCCTAAACACGGTGTTCCACGGCGCAGGCCAAACCGCAGACTGACACGTTCGGAGCAGAGAGAGGAGAGACGTTCTGTTCAGGTTTATCGCAAAACACTTGAACTAGACGTGAGAACAGTCCACAGGTGAGAATCAACGGACTTCCTGAGCTGCACCAGACCACAGTAGCACCTGCCGGGCGTCGGCGCTGATCTGAGTGTTATTTATTTCAAGTGGCACGGTCGCTGTGTGTAATAATGGATTAATATCATGCTTTCTGTATTTTCCACCTGATTTTAAAACACCCGTCACCCATCATGAAACACTTTTTAACTTTTCTCTGATTTGGTTTTAGCTTCACTTCCCTTAAATCCACTTGTTTTGTGTGTATGGTTCATCTCTCAGGGTTGTAGCAGGACACCTAGACGTCCCGGGCCAAAGGCTGTTGGATGCATTATTTTATTACATCCAAATTTTTACATTTTTTGTGTAAAGCACCTTGGCATTAATAAGCATGGCTTCCCTCGGAAAAAGCTTAACACCCGCAGTGTCAAACTGAATTTTTTCTGCCATCCGTCCACGATTTTTCTGGTTTTCTAAAAAAAAGGGAACATGAGCCCGTGTGAAAGTCCCAGGCTTGAGGTGCCAGCGTGGATTTGGCGTTAACCTGAGAGTATGAATATGAAAGGAACGCGGGCCCGTCATGCGGCCGCGGGACGGAGCCCACACAGACACCACTGCAGAGCACAGAGGCCGCACAATTGTTCTTCGTCTAACGAGGAGTTGTGATCCGGCCGTGGACCTGCGGCTCATCGCCTGCTGGATGTTGGCGATGTTCCCCTGCAGACTCTGGCCTGAAGAGGGGCTCTCGCGGCACACTGGATATTCTGCGTCTTGACTGCTTCGAGAGATAAGCTGCTCTCCTGCTAAAATACCTCTTTACAAAACTGAATGGCGAGGGGGGGGGGGGGCTAGCCTCTTTTTAATCCCCCATTCTCTGTTTTTTTTTCCTCCTCCTCCTTCTCCTCTCTGTGTGTTTTTCCCCTCCTTTGCTTATTTGAATTTTAATGAGCTTTTCACCTTTTTAAGCGGACGGCTTAGGCAGGATTTCTCCGTGAAAGTCAGGGTGAGTCTCTCTGTCATGTTTTTGCACAATTTGTTTCAGCGAGCCGAGTCCTTGAGGGGGTTTAGGGCTGTGAGTGGGTAATGTGCCTGTCTCTCCACTTCCTCCCCTTTCTTTTTGTTGTCCTTCTCTTTGGATTGGAATGAACAATCTCTCTCTGGACTACGTCTCCTCAGAATACCGCTACAAAATCTGAAAACGGGTTTAAAATAAATGTCCGATATATGTGGTGATCGATACTGTCGCGAAACACCCGTCTCTATTCCGTCCCTCTTTCTCTGCGCTGCAGCTGGAAACGCTGCACAGATCTAGGGAGCTGAGGGCAGCGACGCTGTAACGCTGGGTCATGTCAAACTGCCCTCTGTACCGCAAGGAGTCACATCATTTCTGTTACGATGCAAAACAACTTGGCTTCCGAAGCTGTGACACACTGAAATGTTGGTCTCGTGCCCTTTTCTGACAATCACAGGACACAACCATGCTTTCCCCAGAACTCAGATTCGTGTGCTTCTCCCGTCACATCCCACCCACCGAGGAACACACCATCTTGGAAACAAAAAGACATTTCTGTTCATCCCACCTCAGAGATATTGGCTGGTCTGTTCGCAAACTTAATGCTAAGCTAGGCTAACCCGGTCCAGACTCGGCCCCCGTGCCCGACACACAGACGTGATGCCGATCTTCTCACTCATCCTGGGACAGACAGTGTGTGGGAGTGGGACAGAGCGTGTGTTGTCGGTCGTGCCTACCTGCCAGTGCGTTCTCCTGCTTGGGGCAAATTCCCTTGATTGGCGTCCTCTCTCCTCTCTCACCTCCTTCCCTTCCTCTCCCTCTGCCCACCTCCTCCTCCTCCTCCGGTGTCACCTGGATGCCAATCTCCACCGGCTCCACCACCTTCCTCAGCTCCAGCCGCTGGCCGTGGTGATGGAGGCCCTGCATAGTGGGGCTCCCTCCGCCCCGGTCGCCCATCTTGTCGTAGCAGCCATTGGCGAGCAGCTGCGTTTGGCACTGCTTCTTCTTGTGCTCAATGAAGAGGAGGATGTCGCCCAGCGGGAAGGTGATCTGGCACTGGCCGCAGGTCAGCAGGTCGTGGTCGGCGTGAAGGCCGGCCGGCAGGGCATGGGCCAGGTCGGGCTCCAGCGGGTGGAGGGCAAGGCCAAGCGACTGCGGGGGTAAGGAGTCGGAGAGCAGGCCATCGGGGTGCTCGATCTCCGCTGTCCCGAGAGAGAGAAACAGAAGAGAAAGGTCAGACGACTTTTTATTTTCACTTAGTCTGAGGGTAAACTGTGGGTGGGAGATGAAAATGATGAGGACCATTTGGCAAAACTGAGTGTGAAGTAAAATCACCAGACAAAAACCTCCAGACATCATGCAGTCAGAGCAGATGTCTGAAAGCTCACACAATAACCTAACCCAAGTCTTTAACCATGAAGTCTTTCAGGGGGAGACTTGTTCCTGTTGGTATGTTTCACGATGTCCCGTGACTCTGTGATGCTTTTCACTCCACGTACGAGTGGGGCCGGTCAGTTTGTTAGGACAGTTGGTCCAGTGGTCCCAAACAACTGAGTCTGCCCGTCTGTCCCAGAGCTACGAGAGCAGACTGACCACACATGAACAACAAATGTAGGAGAGAGCAGGTCAGTCTCTGAGAACTCTGTCTCTTGTCTCACACGATGGTCGATTAGCAGCAGCTCGGCCGTTTGTCTCAGCGTCCAGGTTAGAAAACAGACTGGTGGTGTCGACAGCAGACGAAGGCTCCGCCCCGCCACACACCTGAGTGCGCCGTGTGTCACCTCGTCCTGCGACCACACGCGACACGTCACACCCACGGATCTTTACAGTATACGTGCAGGTCGCCACGAGGAGCCGTGACCTCGGGGCTGGAAGCCACCGTCGCGTGTCACATAGTTAAGATACACAGACGTTATTACTTGTAGTGGTGACAGCAGTATTAATATTCCTGCAACTGTCGCTGTGCTAACCTGAACCATGTAGACAAAAATAATACAAAAGGAAAAAAGGAAAGGTAGAAGATAAAAGATAAATACATACCTGCAGATGTAAACACACAGACATGTACATCTACAGAAATATAGAGAATGAAAGCATACCTAAAATGAATGTTATTGCTAAATATTAACATCATTTAAATGGGTTGGTGGACGACATGAAATATAAACCGAGATAAAAAATACTACAAACTACAAAATAAATAAATGATAATATAATTCACCTTATAAACAATATAAAAGATTGACAGTATACTATACGCTAAATGTTTCTGTATGCATCTCGTCATTTCCATAATCATCAAAAAAATTAAAAGCTACAATTTTGGTTGAAGCTTTCTATTCTATTCTTACTATTCCATCACTATTTTGTGTGTGTGTGTGTGTGTGTGCGCGCCTATGCGAGAGCAGGTGTACAGTGTGTGAAGCTCAGTCGGCCCGCATTTACACACTCCACCTCCCCCTACTCATGCATGTGTGTATGCGTTGCATGTTTGTACTGCATGCACCGTGTCGTATCATGTTTGTATGTGCATGTTTACCATGTGTATCGTGCATTGTGTATCTGTGTGTATCTGTGTGTGTGTGTGTGTGTGTGTGTGTGGCCTGCAGGCTGCTGCCATCTGTCCACAGCTACTGAAATGAGCGGCGGTGTGTTCCTCCGCTCGGAGACAACAGGGAGAATTAAGCCAGTGAGCCGACCTGGAAGAAACAGAGTGACCCCCCCTGCAAACCAGACTTCATCTGAGAAATTCATAATTGTAGAAATATGATCTCAAAACACTGACAGACAGCCATGAAAACACACAGCTGACGTCCTGTGTGTGTGTGTGTGTGTGAGGCTGCACTGTTCAACCACTAAGAGAGATATTATTACATTTGACCGCTGATATGTATGTGTCTTATACACACACTGTAAACACCATCTTGTCAGGCTCATTCACTGGCAGAATTTTCTTGCCCACACTTGGGGAAGCAGGGATCGAATCTATATCTCCCGTGTCACAACACAAAGGGTGCATTTGACTGCGGTTTCTTTGCCCGCGTTCGACGCACGCCGCCGCCGAAGTCAACGGCGTGCGTTTCAAAAGGACAGATGCAAAAGGAGGAAGCGTCACTTTGGCCTCATTTACCATAATAAGGCTCGAGTGAGTCAGGCGCTAATAGGATTTCGGCAAACCAGGGCTGAGGACGAACAAAAAAATATATATATATATGAAAGGAAAAATGGAATGTCTAAAAACGAACGTCTCAAAACAACATTGTTTCTTGACAACCCATCGACAGCGACTCCAGCGAGGCTGGAGCAACAGACGTCCGCCCGCCTGACGTGTGGCGCTGAGCTCGTGTTGAGGCCAGAAAAAGAAAACGCTTTGAGTTCCGGTCGTCGGGGTTTGGCTTCCTTTTGTTTACCGCCTCTCACTGTAAATGTGCTGCTAATCCATCGAGAACCTTCACGCTCCCCACACAACCCCCACTCTACATTCATTGGCACAAACAGGAGCGTATATTAAATACATCATATCAAGCAGCTCCACAAATAATTTGTTCTTCTCTTGTTTCTTCTTCCAATACCTTCCCCATTTTTACTGATGCGACCCTGAAAATTATTCCAAAAACAAGAGCCATTTACGACCAATGATAATGAGGTGTGTGTGTGTGTGAGTGTGTGTGTGTGTGTGGTGGAGCAAACAGTAAAAATCACAGCTGTAGTTTCTAGAGTTTTGATAAAGTCTTTCATTCCAGTCATGACTCCACACACGCGCACACACACACACATGCACACACACACACACACACACACACGCACACACGCACACACACACACACGCTCGGATTGTAGTATTAGAATGTGTTGCTTTATCACTGCAGCTTCCTAGCAGTCTGTCATCTGTAAATCAGGAGCAGGTTTCTGAAGTGCAGTGATGCCGCACACTTCCACTACAGTAAGGTTAATTCCATACAGACGGGACACGTTTGATGTGTGAGACATGGGGAAATGGAGAAGGGCAGAAATAGAGGGAAACTACTGTCAGAAATCACTGTCAGCTTTGACCCGGTGACAAAATAAAAACCTGTTTAGCTCAAAGCTGATTCAGGTTCATCCAGAGGTCGATCCCTGCTCCGGTCGGGGTCAGGACCACCGCGTGGAGCCAGGGACACGAGGCAAAACGTACAAATACTGCAACTCTGAGCGCGTGTTTCGGTCTGAGTTAGTCGGGCACGACTGTGTGACAGAGCCCAGGGGCCACCTGCGACCTGGGAGGTGCTGTGGCAGGAAGGAAGCGCTCCTCACAAACGGCACAACAACAGTCGACCTGCGGTTCTTCATCCCCGAAGCGACAGAGTGTGTCAGTCACACACACGACTCGATTCAGCTCACAGAGATTAATATAGCAATATTAGAATGAATTTAGAAACAAAAACTAACTTCAAATCATCATTTAGTTAGCTGCTGAATTATATGCATACACTGCAGTGAAGGCTACACACACACAAACACACACACACACACACACACACACACACACACAGCGCACAGTGTAAATTAAAAGTGTGACGGAGAGACGGACAGTCAAGTACAGAGAGAGAAGTTGTTGACAGTTAAGAGCTGATAAACACATGCACACACACACACACACACACACACACACACACACACACACACACACACACACACACACACACAGACTCTGCACATTCACACTCTGCACATTCACACTCTGCTACCCATCACTGGCAGAGCGAGTGCAGCACTGACAGCCTGAGAGCTCCCCCTAGCAGGGAGAGAGAGAGAGAGAGAGAGAGAGAGAGAGAGAGAGAGAGAACGGGGGCGAAGGGCAAGCGACAACAGACATCTCACCAAGCATCAGCTGAGCAAAACTCTACGGTATGGAAAGCTACAGCAGGCCACGTGCGTGTGCGTGCGTGTGTGTGTGTGTGTGTGTGTGTGTGGGTGTGTGCGTGTGTGTGTGTGTGTGTGTGTGTGTGTGTGTGTGTGTGTGTGTGTGTGTGTGTGTGTGTGTGTGTGTGTGTGTGGGTGTGTGCGTGTGTGTGTGTGTGTGTGTGTGGGTGTGTAGAGGGTAGTATCAGTAGTGGGAGGGCGCACAGTCTACTACTGATCAACAACACACACACACACACACACACACAGCATTAGAATGTGTTGCTTTATTACTGCAGCAAATCCCGACAAATATATCTTTTTGTGTGTCCTTTTTCTCCAGACCAGAAATAACTTGAATATTGCCCTCGCTCCCGTATTGCGGTGAAGAAAGTGTGCAGCTTTCAAGAAACGACAGTTTTCAAAATAAATCCGTCGGGGCTGCGGTGTAGAACACACAGCGGTCCCAGTCAGGGGGCCTGTACGGGAACTGTCCCTTTAGCCACAACCAAAAACTGTCCGGCTTTGTCAGTTGGTGTGTCGACGGAGTGAAGGAATCTGACGAGGAACATCTCTGCGTACCAGCTTCCAATCAGCCGAGCCGCTGCATTTTTCATTTATGGCATTTTAAAAAAAAAGAGGAAAAACAGCTCGTGGACGCGACGCTTTAGTGCAGAGACGAGGAGGAGGAGGAGGAGGAGTCGCCAGGTTCTCTCCCGCTCTCTAACAAAGACTCAGCCCCAGCAGGGTGCACGGCTATTTGACAAGCCGAAGGGAAACATGCATCTCAAGTGGGCGACTGCAATTTACACACAGCCCTCTCTCTCTCTCTCTCTCTGTGTGTGTGTGTGTGTGTGTGTGTGTGTGTGTGTGTGCGTGCCTGTGTGTGTGTGTGCGTGCGCGGCCACAATGGGAGCCCTCGTCCTGTTTGCGTCTCTTCACACTAAATCAAGTCTCTCGGAGGAAGGCTCAGGTTATTTGCAGCGAACGAGAAGCAGAAGGCTCGTCGGCACCTTCGGGTGTAAACTGTCTCGGCGTGGCGACGCCAAGACACACGCGCACACTGAATCTCCCTGACAAACACAACAAAAAATGTTTTAGCTTTTTTTAAGATTTCCACCGTCCGATCTGTCCCATGTGTCTCCGGGGGGAGTAATTACATCACATCCTGGTGAAGATTAAGCCGCTCGTGACCGTTTGATTTTTTTAAAACGTGGCAGGAAGCGAGTGTGAACGAGGAGAGAGGGGAGGCGAGCGGCGTCGGGTCCACTTCACAAGCAGAAGAGGAACATGTAATATCACTATGTCGACTCTGTGTTCATGAAGTGCACTGAGGACTCGGATCCAGGGCAGAGTGTGAGCCCTTACTGATTCAGTGAAAAAGAAAAAGAACATTGCTTTATCATAGAGGGAAAAAATCTGCAATTTAACATCCGGACACTCCCGCCTGCTCACGGACAGGAGAGAGGTGACACTGAGGAGTAACACGTGGGCTATGAAGAAACCTATGAATTCATCTCTGCTCTATCAACCATCTTGCAAAAATCCAAAATTTGAAGCGCTTCAATTACAGAACACGGCTCAAAGAGATCTGGTCGGAGAAGAATTACTCTGAATGAGTTGTGTGTGTGGATTCATGTGTTCATTTAAATATGGGCAGGCTTGTGTCCACACAGGTCTACGAAACAATGTAAAAGTGTGTGTGTGGGTGTGTGTGTGTGTGTGTGTGTGTGTGCGTGCGTGTGTCTGTTTGTGTGTGCACTCAAGCATACATTGGGGAGCATCTTTTACACATGAATTATGGAATGTACAGCATAAATCAAGACAAACAGACAGTTCAAAGCTGCTCTGAGGACACAAATACCAAAACTGCATTTTGCACCTTGCAAACCCTCTCTGTCTCTCTCTCTCTCTGTCTCTCTCTCTCTCTCTCTCTCTCTCTCTCTCTCTCACACACACACACACACACACACGGGTAATGAGAGTAAAGCAGCTTTTACAGAGCAAAGAGGACGCTCATTTATTAGCCTTTATTTGCATGTTCTCTCCTCTTTCCACAGCTCATGATGTCTGTCTGTGTCTGCATGCCTGTCTGCATGCCTCTCTGTCTGCCTGTCTGTCTGTGTGTCTGCCTGCCTGTCTGTCTTCCTGAACTAGGTAGTCTCAGCAAAAAGCATGCAGCTTGCACAATGTGACCCATTTCTGAAGGTAACCACGTCCACACCGCAGGCCTACGAGCTGCTTCGCGCGCGCACACACACACACACACACACACACACACACACACACACACCCTCACACACACACACACACACACACACACAAACACAACTTGCAGCTCTGTTAAGCAATCGCCTCTGTACATGTAAGGAGGTGATCTGACAACCGTGCCACATGCAGTGTCTCTGAGAGTGAGCGTGGTAAAAGCCAGGACAGAACCGACACGCAGCCAGGACGCACGGCCCCCAAAACCTACCTGGGCACACTACTGAGTCTCTACTGTAAACATGGCTGTTATATTACATATTACACGCACCGAGACCCCCGAAGGCGCACACCGACACACTGTGGTGTAAGTGATCTGATCTGCAGACTGTCTTCACTCGAGAAAAGTCTCCCTGGAGGAAAGGGCGCAGTGATATTCACCAAAATGTAAACACCTGGATACAGAGCCTCGTCTGCACCTCCTCTGTCGTTCCGACTCACTAATGTCGATCTTCAACTCTGCTCACCTCATCACTGCTTGCTCCTGTCCGGAGAGATGACACCTATAAAGCGTCAGAGGTAAAAAAAGAAAAAGAAAAAGAAAAGAGGAGGAAGCAAGTCGTTTCCTCTGCGGTGCCACCTGCGTCATTTAGGTTTGATTTTTATATATTTTTTACAAATTTAGAAAGAAAGAAAAAAGTAAATTTTCTTTGCAAAAAAATAAAAATACAAAAGAAAAGTACACCTCGTCTTTTTATTTCCGACCAAAGGTCGCCATATAGATGTTATTAATTCTTCAAATTGATAAAACCATTTCATTTCTACGCGTTTTGACCACAACGCCGCCGTTAATCGATCTCTGCATTTTAGCGCGCCAGGGAATCTCTTCTTTTTTTGTAATCTTGGGCTGTCAAGACGCGCAGTGCCGTGTGTTTTTAATAATCCAAAAGCAGCATTAATATTACAAGCAGCGGAAGGACATGAACGTTGCGTCCACGCGGAAGGAAAACGGGACTAAACTGATTTTCCAAAGATTGAACAAAGCTGCAGGAGAGCGACATGAGAACGTGTCCGTGCGCGCAGAGGAGGATCAGCGTTCAGAAATGAAGTCGACTCGCGGCCTCTGTGTCCAAGTGAACGACGAACACAATTTGATCCAATTAAACGTGACAATTTAAATAATTTAAATTCTCGTGTTGGCAGTGTGTTTTTGTGTGTGATCATATCTGCAGAGGAAAGTTAAATCTAGAAAGTAATAAACCCGTTCAAACTGCAGGAATGATAATTGTGACATCTTGTCCCTGAACTTCTCCCCTGTGCTCCGAATAACCCATAACCTTATGTATCACCACGGTGACCGGATCAGAAAATTAAAGCAATTTGTCAAATATTGTCAGTAAATCAAAAGAAGAAGAAAAACGGCCCTCGCGAGGCACTTTGGCAAACTTTTTGGTCCAAGTTTGAAAATGTCCTTTTTTTCCGGAGTGGGGGTAAAAAAAAATCAGAATCAGAATGAGAAGAGGACGAAAAGAAAGAGGGGCTACTGAGTGTGATGTTGCGAAGTGTTTGAGGTCAACTCACGTGTTGTTTCTCTCTGGGACAGGTGCTGCGGGTTCCCCTGCTTGCGTCGGGACATCGCCCTGGCATTTACACTGGCATCGCCCGGAGAGCGGCGCTGGAAGGGTCGGCTCTCCTCCTCCTGCTGCTGCTGCTGCCGCCGCTGCTGCCGCTGCTGCTCCTGTATATCAACCGCAACCTGGCCCCAGAAGCGGCCGCTCGCTGGCCACCCGAGACCGAGAGGTCTGCCCTGGCCCCAAATGTGGCCCCCGAACTGACCCCTCTGCGGCGGATCTCCCTCCAGCGGGCAGCGGCTCCTGCGCTCTGCGGAGAGCGGCCGTGGCGCGGCACTGGGCGGCCGGGCGCTCGGTCGGACCTCGGTGCCAAAGTGGTCGCGCGCCTCCCTCGTTCGGTCACGGCGGTGCTGAGGGAGGGAGAAAGTCCGTCTCTGCCGTCCGTCGCCTTCACACCATGTGTCAGAGGGGAGCGGAGAGCGGAGCGCAGTGGAGTGGAGGGACGCGGCGAGGCGCGGGAGGTCGGCGGTCAGCTCCTGGTGGTGGGTCACTACCTGTGTCCACTCTCCGGCCACCTTGGACACTGCGCGTCCCCGCTCGGAGGAAGCAGGTGTGTGGACGTCAATTAATGTCGGAAAGTGTGTAGAATAGGAATCCAATGTTGTCCGTGGCACTTCGCGGGGTAGTCGCCAAGTGGTGGGCACTTCTTCTGCTGCACTGGCAGTGCCAGTCAGTCGGGCGGGATGGACTGTTAACTCTTCGAGTCGAAGCCCGGCACTGGTCTGAGGACAGGCTGCCACCCTCTGTTCTCTTTGTGCTCGCTGCAGAGTCTCGCGTCCCCGGGCAGTGCGCGGCTCTGTGCGCGGCTCTGTGTGCGGCTCTCTGGCTTCTACAATGGGAGAGAACTCAAGTTCAAGTGCGGACGTGACGTTCAGTCTGCGGCGAGAAGGGAGAGTGGAGACTGAAGAGCACTGGGGGCGACTAGTGGTGGCTTTGACACACACACACACACACACACACACACACACACGCCAATCTCACGCCCTCGCACACACACTCTGGAGTGCTTGGCGCGCGCACGGCGGCAGTGGACAGAGCCGCTCCGCCCCGCCCCCGCTCCGCCGTCCCGTCTCCGTTAGAAGTGGATTTATCGGTGTGAGGATGTGACCGAGGGACTACGGACACTTTTTTGCACAATAACCTCTTCTCGTTTTTGGAACGTAAAGCGCCCTTCTTCATACACACACACACACACACACACAGCGATAATTTACAGAAATTGCGTGCGCACATTTTTTTCTGACGATGAAATATTGTTTGAATGTAACATTTGACCCTTCGAACACGCGCGCGTGCCGACACCCCCGCCGCACACAGGCCCGTTTCGCTACATTCCTTTGGATTAATGTGAGTCTCTCAATTTGTTGTAGTTTAAATGAAAAACATCGCTGACCCATAATCATGTAATAATTGTCATTGACCAGTTGAGTGGATACTTACTTTTATAAATTCAGCACATGACAGGCCCGTGTGTTTAATCCAAGCAGCCCACTGTATTTTTATCCAAGCGCACGCGTTAATGGATCGCACATTTAAATCATTGAAATTATTTTATAATAACCTGCTTGTAGCTTCTTGTTCATGGGAACGCACATGATTCCCTCTGAATTGTTTTATAATAAAGTGAGCAGTGATGTATTTGTCAGAGGAGGGAAGAGTCCGTTGGTGCGTTCACAGACGTTACGGATCGTGACCTCACGGTGACCTCAGACTGCCTGAAGCGACCTGCAAATATTTGGGAGTGAATTTGAATTTCCAATTGTCAGTAGTAAAAAACATTGACAGTTTTTTCAATAAATTCTCTGTATTTTCAAATTAAAAGACAAGATGGGAAAAGCCTTCGCGTGTCGGTGCACAGTGTGAGAGTGGCAGTGCGCAGGGATGATAACTGGTGACAGAGGAGCGTCTGATTCTCACCCTCACACGTCCCTGTGGGGGAGGGAACTCGAACGCAAAGTCCAAATTTGGTGGCTTGGAGAGAAATGAAAGTGTGTGTGTGTGTGTGTGTGTGTGTGTGTGTGTGTTCTCCTTCTCATTTTTCATGTGCATGTCTGCATTTCAACGTTGTGGCTCCATCTTTATCCTCAACCTTGTTGCGTTGCAAAAGAAAAAGAAGAAGATGGGGCTTGGGGAGGGCTGAAGGCCTCGGGGTTCTTTTTTATCCTTCCCCTTCCCCGCATCGAGACAAGCCTGCAGTTTGT